>NC_083571.1:79733887-79753887 GCF_027579695.1 Neoarius graeffei
TTATGGTGGTCTAACTGCGTATTAATGCCTGTGGTTTTGGAATATGGGTGTGATAGTCAGGTGTCCACAAACTTTTGGCTATGTGATGTATAAGCACAAAGTTGAGATAAGCTGCATGCATTTAAATCCTATCTAGAGATGCATATAATTATAAGGTCAATGCCCTAGATTCACATCTGTTTGTGTGCAGTAAGATATACAGCCTAGTGAGAAAAACACACAGACACACACACATACACAGACACACACACAAACAACAACAACAATGCAAATAAGCAACAGGCAGGCACACAGCAGGAGGAAGCATTTCCCATTGTTGTAAAACTAATTGGAAACAAAGTGAAGAGGAAGATCTGCTTCTCCATTGAAGAAAACGTGTGAATTCCCTGAGCGCATGGACACATGCTTTTGTGTGTGAGTGTATCATATGTGTCTTCATTATTTTCCTTTTAATGGTTCCTCCCCATTTTATCGCTCATTTCCCTTGGGCAAACTCTTTGATGGGGTTGCCAGGTCTTAGCAGGAGATCTCTGTCTTACTTCTAAAAAAGCTTCACGCCATTGCTCACGGTAACAAGAAGAGATAGCTGCGCCAACATTTCCCACAACACACACACTTGTAATTCTACCTTTCTGAGTTTTTTTCCAGTGATTTGTGTATTAACATAGCTGAATAATGACCCAAGTCTCAGCATACACATCTTGTGACTGTACAGGGCAAAATAATTTTGTACACATTCTTGCCCCCTTGGTGATTTCTGACTTTGAGTTGTGCCTGGGTGGTTACAGTAAATTATGTGTTAGAATAAAATTACAGACTCCTTCAAAGAGTGTGTATTGCGTTTTAATAATATCCTGAATCCAGCACCAAGTGTCTAGTCATTCTCAGTCTGATTATTGAGGGCCTTCATTAAGTTTAAATGTGTTTTGCCCCCAAAATTAATCACTCCTGACTCATGAACAGCTTGATATGATAAGAGAATAAAACAATAAGCTGAGTGCATCATCCAAAACAAGTCACTAAGAGCAAGTGTTAGAGCGTATCATTTGAACATAAACTGAGGTGGTCAGATCTAGGCTAAGCAGTTATACTGCCTTAAAGGTGCCATATTATACCCCTTTTCCACAATTTGACACAGTTCCCTGAGGTCTTAATGAAATGTCTGTGAAACACTTTGGTCAAAATAGATGACTTGCAACCATGTGATCAAAATGTTCTATGTCATGAGCGTCCGCCATGATGGTGGATATACAGTGCTCAGCGTAAATGAGTGCACCCCCTTTGAAAAGTAACATTTTAAATAATATCTCAATGAACACAAACAATTTCCAAAATGTTGACAAGACAAAGTTTAATATAACATCTGTTTTACTTATAACGGGAAAAAGTAAGGTTAATAATATAACTTAGATTACACATTTTTCAGTTTTACTCAAATTAGGGTGGTGCAAAAATGAGTACACCCCACAACAAAAACTACTACATCTAGTACTTTGTATGGCCTCCATGATTTTTAATGACAGCACCAAGTCTTCTAGGCATGGAATGAACAAGTTGGCGATATTTTGCAACATCAATCTTTTTCCATTCTTCAACAATGACCTCTTTTAGTGACTGGATGGAGTGTGATGCTCAACTTGTCTCTTCAGAATTCCCCAAAGAAAATAATTTCTTTACATCACAAAGGTGAAGGCTACAAGAAGATGAGCAAAGCTTTACTTATCAGTCAGAATACTGTAGCAAAAGTGGTACAAAAATGTAAGAAAGATGGAACTGCAACCATCTCACAGAGACGTCCAGGTCGTCCACGTAAGTTAACACCTCGACAGGAGCGTCTTCTGATGAGAAGGGTTGAAGAAAATCGGCATGCAAGTTCACTGCAGTTATCTAAAGAAGTAGAAAGCCAAACTGGGGTGACTATTTCCCGTGACACAATACGGTGTACACTGCAGAGGAATGGCATGCATGGATGCCGTCCACGAAAGAAGCCCAGGCACAAAAATGCCTGCCTAGAGTTTGCCAGGGCCCATGCTGACAAAGATGAAGACTACTGGGACTCTATACTCTGGAGTGATGAGACCAAGATAAATGTTTTTAGAACTGATGGCTTCAAAACTGTATGGCGTCGCAAAGGTGAGGAATACAAAGAAAAATGCATGGTGCCTACAGTGAAACATGGTGGTGGCAGTGTCCTTATGTGGGGCTGCATGAGTGCTGCTGGTGTCGGGGAGCTGCATTTCATTGATGGCATCATGAATTCACAGATGTATTGCTCTATACTGAAAGAGAAGATGCTACCATCACTCCGTGCCCTTGGTCGTCGTGCACTTTTCCAACATGACTAAACACACATCTAAGCCACTGTTGGATTTCTGAAGAAGAACAGGGTGAAAGTGATTCAGTGGCCAAGTATGTCTCCTGATCTGAACCCAATCGAACACCTATGGGGAATTCTGAAGAGACAAGTCGAGCATCACTCTCCATCCAGCATCCAGTCACTAAAAGAGGTCATTGTTGAAGAATGGAAAAAGATTGATGTTGCAAAATGTTGCCAACTTGTTCATTCCACGCCTAGAAGACTTGGTGCTGCCATTAAAAATCATGGAGGCCATACAAAGTACTAGATGTAGTAGTTTTTGTTGTGGGGTGTACTCATTTTTGCACCACCCTAATTTGAGTAAAACTGAAAAATGTGTAATCTAAGTTATATTATTAACCTTACTTTCACGTTATAAGTTAAACAGATGTTATATTAAACTTTGTCTTGTCAACATTTCGGAAATTGTTTGTGTTCATTGAGATATTGTTTAAAATGTTACTTTTCAAAGGGGGTGCACTCATTTACACTGAGCACTGTACAAAGCAACTAGGATGACAGCCGCTGAAAGTGTGTCTGTAAACAATGCTGAATTTTCTCAGTATTACCACAATTTGAACGACCGAGTGAAGATTCGATACAAAGAGAAGATAGATATGTGTGGTTTTGACTCATATTATTCAAAATAGTCAGACTTTTCTGAAGATAAGACACTTCTACTGACCATCGAGTATGAATACAAGTCATTTTGTCCAATGCCTTTTGTCCAATAGTTAAGACATTTCATCCAAAGCCTTTTTCATATGCACTATCAATTATTTTATATTTCAGGTATTTGTTTGTGGGCGGCACGGTGGTGTAGTGGTTAGTTCTGTCGCCTCACAGCAAGAAGGTCCTGGGTTCGAGCCCCGGGGCCGGCGAGGGCCTTTCTGTGTGGAGTTTGCATGTTCTCCCCGTGTCCGCGTGGGTTTCCTCCGGGTGCTCCGGTTTCCCCCACAGTCCAAAGACATGCAGGTTAGGTTAACTGGTGACTCTAAATTGACCGTAGGTGTGAATGTGAGTGTGAATGGTTGTCTGTGTCTATGTGTCAGCCCTGTGATGACCTGGCGACTTGTCAAGGGTGTACCCCGCCTTTCGCCCGTAGTCAGCTGGGATAGGCTCCAGCTTGCCTGCGACCCTGTAGAAGGATAAAGCGGCTAGAGATGAGGTATTTGTTTGTTCGAAAAAAGCAGGAATTCTCAACGGAATTTGACTGAAGCAAAACACATTTTTGTAAAGCAAATGAGTGCCATAGTACGTGCGCTTCGACACTAATGAGTGTACTAAGGGGGGTAACCACGTAGGCCCGTGCCACTTGCTGACCCTGGGATGAGTTAACTTGCTTGTCATTGCAGGCTGCTCGCTTGCATGTCTGTTTCCGGCTGGATCATATTAAATCTTCAGGCACAGAGCAGTGCTCTTGCGGGGGCTTCATTCACAAATCCCGGGCCGAGGCGTGGTCCTACCGACCAGAGACCATGCTCTTTTGAAGGGGGAGGCTTAGAGGGAGGTGGCTGTAAAATTTGGCTTCGCTGCGAGCTCCGTTGGCCGAGTTATTAATTTTAAAGCCGGCTGGATCATGTTAAATCTTTAGGCGCAGAGCAGTGCTTTCACAGGGCTTTTGTTTGCAAACACCAGAATACCTGAAATATAAAATAATTGATAGTGCGTATGAAAAAGGCTTTGGATTAAATGGTCATTGGACAAAGTGTCCTGATCCCCTCGTCTCCTCTCCATACTAAGCCTCAGAGTTTCCTCGCCCTCTTTCCGAGTCACGGACGGAATTCTAAAAAATCGGAACGTGCCACGGTCACGAATACTGTTGTGACCACAACTATATACAGCACAAAGATATGGCATAGCTAAAAGAACACTTAAAGCAGTGGAAAAACAAAGACAGTTGTGCACGCATGACTGTTTTGTATGGAATATCGCTTGACCCCGCATTTGCATATCCACCAACATGGCCGACATCCGGATTTCTATTTTGCTTTGACGTCACTTGCAAGTCAAGGATAAAGCACCCCAGCTCCCTTCTCACCCTGTCTAAACAGCCCTGTTCAAAACAGTTGATTTGAGTGCCTGTTCCTTTAAATGATAATGAGCCACTGCTCACTCCACCCCCTCTTCTATGGGGTGTTGTGAAGCAAGTATGGCTTCATACTTCCATGGCAACTGTTGAGCATGAACCCTGGGAAGAAAGAAACTAAAATTAACATATATCTATTACCTCAGCTGCTAGCATTAACTAGTGCTAAATGGCCAAATAAACACATCTAATTATTTCTTAAATACCATTGGTGCTAACGAAGGCAACTGGACTTGCTTGAAATTCTTGAAGACGTTTCACCTCTCATCTGAAAGGCTTCTTCAGTTCTTCTTCTTCAGTAATTATTCTTAAATACTTCTTCAGTAATTCAGGCTTCAGGCATCTTCAGTAATTATTTCTTAAATACTTAATTTCCATCATCTACATTTTTCAAATCTGAACGGCTTGTTGAAGCACATGTTTTCTAAAATAGGCAGCTCAAACGAAACTGCCTGGATTGTCTTATTTCAGAGTTTGTGGGTTGGTAGCCATTCCAGATACCCAAATGTGTGTGCACAAGCACTGAAAAAGTGAGTTTTCCATAATATGTCCCTTTCATATTTCATTCAGAACTGATAAGGATTTGTGTTGAGGGCTTAGCATGGACAAATAAGTTTGCATAGTACTTGTTTAAAATAATAATCATTATTAAATGTTATGATATATAATATCTCATCTCATCTCATTATCTCTAGCCACTCTATCCTGTCCTACAGGGTCGCAGGCAAGCTGGAGCCTATCCCAGCTGACTATGGGTGAGAGGCGGGGTACACCCTGGACAAGTCACAAGGTTATCGCAGCAATTCATGCCTATCCTCTGCCTAATTAAGGAGTTACACTGCAAAAAAAAAGTCATCTTAGCAAGCAAAAACACCTTGAATATTTCCTATGAAAAGATTACACCAAATCAAATAGAAACTATTAAACCTATTTCTAGACATAAATGATTAAAATCAACATAAGTATCTGCCAGTAGAACCAGCTTGAAAGCTCTAGAACTAGGTTTAATAATCTTATATTTGGCTTAGGGCAGCACGGTGGTGTAGTGGTTAGCGCTGTCGCCTCACAGCAAGAAGGTCCGGGTTCGAGTCCCGTGGCCGGCGAAGGCCTTTCTGTGCAGAGTTTGCATATTGTCTGTGTGGGTTTCCTCCGGGTGCTCCGGTTTCCCCCACAGTCCAAAGACATGCAGGTTAGGTTAACTGGTGACTCTAAATTGACCGTAGGTGTGAATGTGAGTGTGAATGGTTGTCTGTGTCTATGTGTCAGCCCTGTGATGACCTGGCGACTTGTCCAGGGTGTACCCTGCCTTTCACCCGTAGTCAGCTGGGATAGGCTCCAGCTTGCCTGCGACCCTGTAGAACAGGATAAAGCGGCTAGAGATAATGAGATGAGATATTTGGCTTAGGTGGTACGGTGGTGTAGTGGTTAGCGCTGTCGCCTCACAGCAAGAAGGTCCGGGTTTGAGCCCTGTGGCTGGCGAGGGCCTTTCTGTGCAGAGTTTGCAAGTTGTCCACCCGGGTTTCCTCTGGGTGCTCCGGTTTCCCCCACAGTCCAAAGACATGCAGGTTAGGTTAACTGGTGACTCTAAATTGACCGTAGGTGTGAATGAGAGTGTGAATGGTTGTCTGTGTCTATGTGTCAGCCCTGTGATGGCCTGGTGACTTGTCCAGGGTGTACCCCGCCTCTCGCCCGTAGTCAGCTGGGATAGGCTCCAGCTGGCCTGCGACCCTGTAGAACAGGATAAAGCAGCTAGAGATGATGAGATATTTGGCTTATTGTGATTTTATAATAAGAAATATGATTATTATGATTTAATAGGACATACTTTGTATGATGTACTATATGCAAAATATATTTCCAATTGATAAGATGCTGTGACGTTTATAATAAGTGTGGCTGTAATGTGTTTAGATCAGTGCCTTGTCGCTTGTTAATCCATATTCGGGAATTCTATATGTGGAGAAAACTCCTAATGAAGACAAAAGCCTTAAGGAACAGAAAGCTCCATCTAGTTCTAAGTTTTATTGTCATGTGCATAGAGAGTGCTGTGAACATCTTGTGCTACAGTTCTGGTCTACAATCTTCTGGCAGAATTCTGGTTGGATATTTGACCACTTTTCTTGGTAGAGTTCAGTTAAATTTGTTGGTTTCCTGCCACAGACCTGACTTTTAAGCACAGTCCACATATTTTCAATAGAGTTGAGGTCAGGACTAGTTTTAAGCTTAATGTTAGCCTGCTTTATCCATTCCACAACCTGGTATGATATGTCTTTGGGGTTATTATTCTGTTGTAACTCCCAATTGTGTCCAGGTTTCTAGTTGTTTACGGTTATGCTGAAGAATTCTGAGCTAGTCCTCCTTCATTATTCTATCCACTTTGTGCAATGCACCAGTTCTACTGGCAGCAAAACAGCCCCAAAGTATTATGCTACCACCACCATGCTTAACCATTGCTATAGTGTTCCTCTCTACCTCTGGTCATTGTGGCCAAACAACACAATCTTTGTCTAATCGGAGCATAAAACTTTCTTCTTTGTCCATTTGGTCAGCTGTAAACTTTAGTTGAGTGTGAAGGTGTTGATTTTGGAGCAGGGGCTTCTTTCTTAGACGGCAGCCTCTTAGTCCATGGTGATGTAAATCTCGCTTGACTGTAGATGGTAACACTGGTGTTCCAGCAGCTTCCAGTTCAGCACAGCTAATGTCAGCAGACAGAGTATTATAGCAGATATTAAAGTCAATTCACTGAAAGTGTCTAGAATGTTCTGTGGAACATTAGATGATGCTGTCAGGGCTGACCCAAGCCTTTATGGGGCCCTAAGAAGAATTTGAGTTGGGGGGCCCCGTACCACCGCAGCGCCACCAATACAATTGACTATTGTACATTTACAGGGTCATGGGCAGCCAAGGCTCATTGATTCGCATGGGACACAAAAGACTAGCCCATATGGTCCACAAACAGTAGGACAAACTGCTGAAAAAGTTAATGCTGACTAAAACAGAAAGGTATCAGAATTAACTTTTTGAACAGTTTATCCTACAGTAGCTCTTCTGTGGGATTGGACCATATGGGCTAGCCTTCGTGCCCCATGCCAATCAATGAGCCTTCGACACCCATGACCCTGTCGCCAGTTCACCAGTTGTCCATCCTTGGACCACTTTTGGTAGGTATTAACCACTACATAGTGGGAGCACCCCAAAAGATGTGCCATTTTGGAGATGCTCCGACCCAGTAATCTCGCCATCACAATTTGGCCCTTTTCAAAGTTGCTCAGATCCTTACGCTTGCCCATTTTTCCTGCTTCCAACACATCAACTTCAAGAACATTATGGAGCATTAAATTAGTAATAAGCATTACCACTTAAACATTGCTTCCCTTTATTATTATTTTTTTACTCCACTGTACAGTACGTGTTTTATCCAAGCTGTCATGTGTGCTACTTTCTACCATAAAAGCTGGAATACTCAGAACACTTGAATTGTTTTAATACATGTTGACTAGCTAGGCTGGCTATCTGACAAGATAAATGACTAACTCTGCCAAAATTTCTGCTCACCCATAGGACGCTGTCTCATGACATCACAACACATTCCAAGCCCTGTACCTTCATCCCGCTCAGCCACTTCCCCCTGACTCAGAGCGCATGACTGCACGGCAGGATTACATGTTTAATTTAGGAAAGTGAAAAAAAAACCCTCGTATAATTACTTTTTTTTAATGTAATTATGTCCTCTTTTTTAATACACTGAAGATACAAGAGAGATTATAACAGCTTAATCTTGTAGAAGAAAAATTGTGACATAATTTATATATCACACACAAAGTGCTGTGTACTAAAAAGCACTGATGTTCGTTTTGGAAAAAATTGCCACTTTTTTTAAACCAAAAACCCCTCGAAGAACCACTTTTTTCTAAAAGTGTAGGCAAGCAGCAGTAATTACAAGGTTAACCACTCTACTGAATTCAGCAGTGCCTGCGAGAAATGTCTTCCACATTACTCTGTAAATTCTTGTCATATGCACAAATAAGCATAACCATGATTTTGTTTCTCTCTCGCACACCCACCCACCCACACACACACACATTCTGTTCTCCCAAAATGGTATGATGTCATACTAAATGCAACATAACTCAAAGCTACCCATAGAGTATGGTTATTTAAAGAGCTTAGGCTTTGAAAGTAGCACTAATGGCCCTGCTTCTGAAGTGTCTGAGAAATGGCTGCTTTCTGTGTTCGCTTACCTGCTGTTGTTTGGTTAGCAGTGGCTCAAAATGATGACATCATGTCAGAAGCATTGGTTTAATAACAGCTTTGGTGGTTTGGGGTTTTTCTTCCTGTGTTTGTTTGTGTTTGTTTTTAGCTGTTTCTCCTGGTACATTGTGATCCTCAGATACCATCTGTGAATTAGCTGTATCTGCTCCAAAACTTTTCTGTAGAAAGTATTTAATTTCATAGGTACCGTTGCCTTCTAAGCATCTAAAACTATATACGTATAAGTCTTGCCAGATGATCCACAGAGTTTTGAAACACTTGCAAAGTGTCTAACCAACATTATTATCTAAATGAATGAGAATTACTGTAAACTGAAGACAAAACAGATATTTAAAGGGTTGGCACTAAAGAAAAAAAATCTCATTGGGAGTGGAAAATCTAGCACAGCTTGTACAGTTGGCATCAGAAGTTTACATACAGGGGCATGAATGTCATGGCAATATTGGGGTTTCAATGATTTTGTTGAACTGTTTTTTTTATTTTTTCTGTGGCAGAATGATTGTACAAAATGCATCTTTAATAGAAAAAAAAAACCCAAGAATTTGGTGCACGGGTTTTAATTTATTTGAAGTTTTCTAAAATTGACACAAGATTATACATACGCCCAATTAGATTATTAATTCAGTGGTGCTGAAAGTTCCAAAATGTCTTTTAACTATAAAGCCAATGCCTCTTAACATCCTGTTAGTGATCATGATTGACTACAGCTGGTAGCTTCTCTGTGCAAACAAAAAAAGGGTTTGTTTGACAGCACTCACTGGATTGACCAACACACAGTACAATAGGAAAGTCCAAGGAGCTCAGTGCAGACCTGAGAAAGAAGATCATAGATTTACACAACTCAGGAATGTCTCTTGGGATCTATTTCTAAACAACTGCAGATTCCAAGATCATCAGTTCAAATAATTGTGTGCCAATTCAAGTTATTGGGAGGTGTAGCCATTTTGCCAAGCCACTTTGCTGGAAGAAGATCCAGACTGTCACCCTCAGCTGAGAGGAAATTGGTTTGGATTATCAGAAACAACCCAGGAAACACCAAGGCATAGGCCTGCCATGACCTGTATGCTGCTGGAACACCAGTGTTACTGTCTACTGTCAAGCGAGTTTTACATCGTCATGGACAAAGAGGCTGCTGTCTAAGAAAGAAGCCCCTGCTCTAAAATTCACACCTTCAAACTTGACTAAAGTTTGCAGCCGACCACATGGACAAACAAAAAGCCTTGTGGAAGAAATTTGTATGGTCAGATGAGACAAAGATTGTGTTGTTTGGCCATAATGACCAGAGGTAGAGAGGAACACTATAGCAATGGTTAAGCATGGTGGTGGTAGCATAATACTTTGGGGCTGTTTTGCCACCAGTAGAACTGGTGCATTGCACAAAGTGGATGGAATAGTGAAGGAGGACTAGCTCAGAATTCTTCAGCATAACTGCAAATTATTAGAAACCTGGACACAATTGGGAGTTAGAACAGAACAATAACCCTAAATACACATCATAACAGGTTGTGAAATGGATAAAGGAGGCTAACATAAAGCTTAAAACAAGTCCTGACCTCAACTCTATTGAAAATATGTGGACTGTGCTTAAAAGTCAGGTCTGTGGCAGGAAACCAACAAATTTAACTGAACTCTACCAAGAGAAGTGGTCAAATATCCAACCAGAATTCTGCCAGATGTTTGCTGATGGCGACCAAAAGCATCTGGTCAAGGTGAAATATACTAAGGGATATTTAACCAAATATTAGGTATGTTGTGTGTAAATTTTTGAGCCTGTGTCGATGTCAGAAAATCCAAAATAAATTAAAATTTGCACCAATTTTTTTTTCTATTAAAGAGGTATGCTGTACAATCATGTGGTTAGGTTAATATGGGATGGCCTTGGGCTGAGGTGCCCTTGAGTGAGGCACCTAACTCCCAACTGCTCCCCGAGCGCTGTTAGCATGGCTGCCCACTGCTCTGGGTATGTGTGTGTGCTCATTGCTCATGTGTGTGTGTGCATGTGTGTGTTCACTGCTTCAGATGGGTTAAATGCAGAGAGGAATTTCACAAGTGTGTGATGAATAAAGTTGTTGTTCTTGTTCTTGTTCTTCTTCAATCATTCTGTCACAGAAAAAGAACAGTTCAGAGAAATCATTTAAAGCCCAGTATTGCCGTGACATTCATGTCTGTGCATGTAAACTTCTGACCACAGATGTAGGTATGATCTTGCATTATAAACTGAGATCTTAACATCAAGAGAAATGCTTTCTTTCATCTAAACTATTTGAACCATACATCTGTCCTTGGATTAGGAGATACCGATAAACTGGTTCTATGCTTTTGTGCTCTGTAGAGTAGATTACTGTCATTCATTATTCACTGGAAGGCCCGGAGACACTATTCACAAAGTACAACATACAAAATGCATCTGCCAGAATGCTAAAAAGGGGGGTTGGGGGGGGGGGGAGACTGGTTTGTTTTTCTTTCTTTGAGGATTGATTGATTTCATTACTGGGTTTGAAATGGCAATGGTACAGCTTAGCGGCGTAGAGTCTGTGCATGTTGTGCAAGAGCCTCTCTTAAGCAGAACCCTTGGACTGCTCATCTTTGATGCAGTGTTAGTTTTCTGCTAAAAGCAGCTACGTATAAAGATTTTCTGGAATGATGTTTACTTGGGGTGGCACGGTGGTGTAGTAGTTAGCGCTGTCGCCTCACAGCAAGAAGGTCCGGGTTCGAGCCCTGTGGCCGACGAGGGCCTTTCTGTGTGGAGTTTGCATGTTCTCCCTGTGTCTGCATGGGGGTGCTCCGGGTGCTCCGGTCTTCCCCACAGTCCAAAGACATGCAGGTTAGGTTAACTTTTGACTCTAAATTGACCGTGAGTGTGAATGGTTGTCTGTGTCTATGTGTCAGCCCTGTGATGACCTGGCGACTTGTCCAGGGTGTACCCCGCCTTTCGCCTGTAGTCAGCTGGGATAGGCTCCAGCTTGCCTGCGACCCTGTAGAATAGGATAAAGCGGCTAGAGATAATGAGATGAGATAATGCTTTTGATTATATATAGGGTACACTTATATGTAGCAACTAAAAAAAATGAAGAAGCTTTTTTAATATTTATAGAATTAGACATCAGTCAGACTCCATCTGTCCACATCTATTTCACTATATGAATCATTTTATTGTTATATAAAGCAAAAGAAACAGTACTATTACTACAGTTACTACGGCTACTACAACTCCTACTACTGCATCCACTGCTATTCTTCCTCCTCTTACTACTACTACTTTTATGGCTACTACTACAATAACTTCTTCCCCTGCTACTACTGCAACTGCTTCTACTGTTGGTCAGACATCAAGTGGGGGTATTCTACTTTGCTCCAAAACAAGCTAACGCAGAACATCTGAATAGCAGTCTAGGTCTACTGGAAATATGAGGTGACGAGCCACCCTGGCTGTTCCACCATGAACTAGTGGCTTTGGCAGCCTCCCTAATATATCCTCATAAGGAACCTCTGATATGTCATCGACCGTAGGGAACACAAAAGTGAATGTCTTGGGTGTTTTGCGTCTCAGGAAACATACATCAAATGATGATTCATCCTCATCTTCTGCTGCATAGATGCGTTGGATCTGTCCTGCATACAAGACATATGTTTTTTTAGTATTGAATCTGACTAAAATGAAGTCATCCAGCTGCAGATCTTCGGGTTCTGGCAACTCGAGGTCCTCATGCTCCTTCTCTGCAGGATCATTGTATTCCCGGGCTTCGTCAACTGCAAATGGTTCCTTCTGCACAGGTTCAACCTGTGGTGTATCCATAGCGACTGTGGCATCCTTCTGGCGACGTCGACAACTCTGCTGATTTCTGCGCCATTGCTTTCTCTGGCAACGTTGCTCTCATGATGACAAGTCATGGATTGATTTCTTCTTCCCTGTTTCTTTATTATTCTGCTATCGTTGTTTTTCCTTCTCTAGATACTCTGCTCGTCTCTCGGGGTCAGCATCACGCCTCTGTCTATACAGACGCTGCTTCTCAGCACGACTGATTTTGCCAGCCATTGCCCGCTATTCTGAAAATCTAAAATAACATTTTTATTACTAGCCAGACCACATGGATCATGACAGGCAGACCTAGGCCCAACTTGGCTTTAAAAAAACACATGAAAATTTTATTTTATTTTTGGCCTTTACCTCTCTAGCATATCTGGTGGCAAGTCCAAGAAACATTAACTCATAAAAAGTATGGCCTTACAGATGATACAATCAATAAACACCCATTTATGTCATTCCTGTTACCTTAGTGTCATTCCTGTTATCCAGAGCAGGGTAACAGGAATGACAGTAACAGGAATGACAATTTTGCACATATCCCCTGCTACACTGCACTACAAGACATGCATGCATCCTTGGTCACTTGCTTCCTCGAGCGGGCACTTCCATAATGTACTTTATTTATTTACCACCACATTTTCTATTGTCTCTGTGAAGTTCTGGGCATAACAGAGTAATGACTACTAATTGATATAACCATCAAAAAAAAAAAAAACACGAAAACTTGCCTTTCTCCAGCTTTATCCTTCAAATGCTCCCTCCATTGAACTTTCAAGGTCAACTATGAATGTGGACCTCCTATTGGCGAGTTATAGAACCAACCTAACCATAGAGTTTAGTGAGCTGGTAACAGGAATAAAAGGAGTAACAGGAATGACACTGGAATTGAGGGACAGGGCAAAATTTACCCCCCAATGTAAGAAATTCATTCTAATTAACACTTAACTGACTACATATTATCTGAAATGAAGTATATTAGATAAATGATAGTGTTTGGATTAACTTTATGTGCTTTTCAATTTAAAAATCCTAAGATTTTTGACAGGAGCCAAGACTGGGGACAGCCAAAATAGGCTGGTGAGACTACTCTGATGAGGGGATTTAAAACATTTTTCAATCTGGGTCCGAGAACTAACACTTATCAAGGGAGAGTTTCATAATTGTCTTTATTTTCACACACATATTTATTAGGAAATCTCTTCATTTAATAAAAAAAAACCCAGCTGGGACACAAACTGCACGTTCTGAGGAGAATGACCCTTACAATAACTGCTTCTGCTGCCACTACTAGAGAACCATTTTTTCATTATGTTGCCACTTACATAGAACACAAAACATCTGTAAACACAGTATGTGTGTTGATTCATGTCAATTCATATTAAGTGAATTGTTGACACCTGTCTTAACTGATGGGGGTAAAATTGATCAGCATTATAAACAGTTCTGAGTGCAGGCCCTAAGATTTGCTGACACATGCATGATGTCATGCAGGTGTACACTTATCACCTACCCATGGGTGGAATCTAGCCATGAATACCCTCCAATCATACTCCACCTGTTTTACAGGTGCACAATTGTTCTACAGACACAGCAGCTGTTTGTCCCTGTTTGTGGGTGACAATGTACCAATGATGATGATGATGGTTATCTCACAGAATACATTATGTCCAGAATACCTCATGTTATACCCTTTTGACTTGTTCTTGGCCCTATCATATAGTGGAAACCTCCAGGGCAGACCAAAAGCTAAACTAAAAGCAATGTGTATTGTGCAGGGCGGAAACACTTGAAAGATTGTTTTGATTAACGTTGATTGGTGTGACATAACCCTTAGCAACACGGGAGATTGTACTGTTGTGGAGTTGTTTGGGCAGAGCCTGTGGAGTTATGGGAAACACAATGAGGCACCTGAGGAATTATTAACACCCAATAAGAAACACACGAGACTGAGAGTGGGTTAAGAATAAAAATCCACAATAAAAAGGAAGGGGAAAAAAGAAACCAAATAGAATAAATACCTAAAGAGCAATCAGAAGAAAACAGGGCTCAGGAATGCACACCAATAAAAGTGGCAAGGCCTTGCAAGGAGCTATTGAACACCCAGAGGTATATTTAGTCTATAGCATAGAATAGTTTGCATGTGCTTGCCAGTCATATGTAGTTATAACCAAAGGAGAGCATGATAGAACCTCTTCTTCAGTGAGCAGCTCCTGTCTGGATAGCAATGATGGAACTTTGTGTTGAGGGCAGCATCTGTTGCTTTGATCCATCACCATAGCCCAGGGACCGTCTCCTGTGGATATATTGAATTTTCTCCCTTTTTAGCAGCGTAAGTTGAGGATCATAAGGACGCTATAAGCTGGGGGTCCATCAGCTTCCAGTAGAGGGGGTGAGTAGATGGAAGTCAGTGGAGAAGGTATCATTGGTCTTAACTTGGAAAAGTGGAAATTTGTGTGTGAAGTATTGAAGGGGAAACTATAACCTGTAAGTTACTTGGTTGATTCAGCTTTTAGCTGTGTTTATGCCTTCTGGTGTTGAAAAGATTAATATGGATATTACACCATATTAATTCCAATTTAGTAGTTGCTAGTTTATGTAGTTCTCATTGCACAGCAACTATTAATCAGAAAAGATGAGACATACACTATATGATCAAAAGTATGCAGACACCGGACCATCACACCCATATGTGCTTCTTCTCCAAACTGTTGCCACAAAGTTGGACGCACACATAGGATATCTTTGTATGCTGTATCATTACAATTTCCTTTCCCTGAAACTAAAAGGCCCAAACCTGTTCCAGCATGACAATGCCCTTGGGCACAAAGCAAGCTCCATGAAGACATGGTTTGCCAAGTTTGGAGTGGAAGAACTCAGGAGCCCTGACCTCAACCACAATGAACATCTTCAGGATGAACTGGAACATTGACTGAACCCCAGGCCTCCTCACCAACATCAGTACCTGATCTTGCTAATGCTCTTGTCGCTGAATGACCATAAATGCTCACAGTCACACTTCAAAATAGAGTCGAAAGCCTTCCCAGAAGAGTGGAGGTTATTATAACACCAAAGGGGGATGAAATCTTGAACGGGATGTTCAACAAGCACATATGGGTATGACTTATCAGGTGTCCACAAACTTTTATGTTACTTTTTTTTTTTTACATTTGACATATTTACATGTCTTCATGGAACTCACGAGGTCAGGTGTTCAATCATTTGTTCATATAGTGTACATGTAGATGTAAGTGTTCCGTAGCTAAAGAACTGTGAGTCCATCTCAATACGCTGGGGGTACATACACTGTCTTTGACCTACACGTTATTGTTTGAACTGTCAGGTAGGAATAGAGAAAGAGTGAACCTGTTGGGACAAGTCAATGGAGCAGTGGAACAGAAAACCATGGCTTATATCTTTCTCTTTGTTATATATCTCTGGAAGTGAAACTGGAGGATAGATGAGCAAACCAGAGCTGGAGGGTGTGCCAGAAATGGCTGCAGGTGTTTTGATGAATGTTGTTCAGTGGTTGCAGTTTCTATAAATCATGCAAGTCCAACATGGAAAAAAAATAGAAACATAGCAAACAACATGAAACCAAACAAAGGTTCTCAATGGAATAACAAGTTGAGTCAAAAACATGGGAAAATACAGAGTGGGCAAACAGGTCCAAGGCACTTAAAAAAAAATCATAACCAAACAAAGAAAGTACAAACCGGAAAAGCAATCATAGATCATAGATTCATGCCTATGAAAAAAAAATTCTTGCAAAAGCATAGCCTATACAGTATAGCCTATAATTGCATCGCATGTGATGACTTGCAGGTGAGCGGAGGGTGAACGGTGATTAGAACCCACAAGAGGGCATGACAATAAAAGAACATACATGATCTGTCTTTGTTTTAAAGAGAAACAGATGAATCAATAGAAAAGCAAAGAGGAGGAGAATGCAGACAGGATGGTGGAAAAGAGCAAAAGAGAGAAGAAGGGAAGAGGTTCAAGATCCTGATCACAGGGAGAAGCAAAACCGTAGTTCTGCAGTTCACACAGATGTGAGAAATAGTGGCGAGGTGTGTTTGTGTGACAGCTATACTGCTGATGACGGGAGTATGTGTGTGCCTAGGGTTTAGACTGCCTGCCAGTACCATTCCTAAAGTATGTACAAACACTCAAATTCACACAACATATGCATGTTAAACAACCTCATACCATCCTGACTCCTGACTCTGAGACAGATACACACTCATCCACTCATAAAGCATTCATATGCGTAAAGAGCACAGTGGTGTGAACAGGCAAAGATGCCAAACTGATGTCACTACACACACACACACACACACACATACCTAGTTGATGTAGAATCAGTACCTTTTTCAGTTCAGTAGCTAGATACACTTGTCTATGGGTTGAATTCTTGTTTTTGTGCCAAGAGTCAGACTTAAAAAGCCATACATTCCCAGGGATGCAAGAAAGTGTTTTATATTGGGTCTGTTGCAATTTTAAGCAGCATATATGTGGTCTAAGCGCTGACCTCACACCTGAATGATCATCAAATAATCTTTTTTTAACATACACTCACCGGCCACTTTAATAGGAACTTGTTCTTGATTCTAAGATTCCTGTTCTTGGCTGCAGGAGTGGAACCCAATGTGGTCTTCTGCTGTTGCTTGCTGAGATGCTTTTCTGCTCACCACAGTTGTAAATATGAGTTGCTACATCCTTCCAGGCAGCTCGAACCAATCTGGCCATTTTCCTCTGACCTCTCATCAACAAGATGTTTCCTTCCACAGAACTGTCGCTCACTCAGTGTTTTTTGTTTTTCGCACCATTCTGTGTAAACTCTAGAGACTGTTGTGTGTGAAAACCCCAGGAGATCAGCAGGTTCTGAAATACTCAAACCAGTCCATCTGGCTCAAACCAACACCCATGCTACAGTGAAAGTTACACTTTGAGATCACAATGTTTCCTATTCTGATGTTTGAAGTGAACATTAACTGCAGCTCTTGATTTGTGTCTGCATGATTTGATGCATTGTGCTGCTGTCAAGGGATCGGCTGATTAGAGAATTGCATAAAACAGCAGGGGTATGGGTATACCTAATAAAGTGGCAGTGAGTGTAGACTACGATCATTATACCACAGTGAGGTTGAATCCTCGAATCAGAAGCTGGTAACTCATTTTTGATAGCAGCACAAACCTGAAAATTTACGATTGTAGCAAGTGATAGGTTTATATTAAGGCGCTCATTCTAATAGCTTATCGTTTCTATGGTAACAGCTCATTCAGAGGAATTTGTAAGGTGAATGCGTCACATAATATAATTTGAATAATAAATTGATCAAAATTGATAAGATGACGTTTTCTGTTAGGAGACGGAACATTTATGGACGGAGTCTCCAGTGTCAGAGTCTTCTAAAAGTCTATTTGTTCCTATTAATGATTATATTATAGTCACAATCAGGGGCGTCAGAAGCATTTTTAATGTGGGTGGGACACACTGGCGGGGGGGTCCTCCGCCAGAAAATTTTTAATTAATTAGATGCCATTTCCTGCATTCTGGTGTATTTTTAACAGGTTGTTAAACACCTAATTTTACCTACAAAAGTCACTTAATTCAATGACTATTTTAGAGACTCAACAATAAGTCCTCATTCAACTAGTCCATATATTCATCAGCCTGTTTTTAAACCCACCGCTACGCCTAAGATAATGAGATGAATGTGACACAATTTATCACCAACAATGACTTAATGGGTGCATTTTACTTTTTATTTTGTGTTTTCTATTTAGTTTTAGATGTAACACAACATGCCACTGGGCCAAGCAATAGTGACACTCAACTGTATGTTTAAAAATAAGAATATTCATAATTTCACACAAAAGGCGAGGGCCTTTCTGTGCGGAGTTTGCATGTTCTCCCCGTGTCCACGTGGGTTTCCTCTGGGTGCTCCGGTTTCCCCCACAGTCCAAAGACATGCAGGTTAGGTTAACTGGTGACTCTAAATTGACCGTAGGTATGAATGTGAGTGTGAATGGTTGTCTGTGTCTATGTGTCAGCCCTGTGATGACCTGGCGACTTGTCCAGGGTGTACCCTGCCTTTCGCCCGTAGTCAGCTGGGATAGGCTCCAGCTTGCCTGCGACCCTGTAGAAGGATAAAGCGGCTAGAGATGAGACTAGGTTTACATGTTATAATTTTATTGTGGCATTTGTACACAGTGTTTTAATAGCAAAAAAGCTTTAGTTGTGCTTTCTGTTTTATCTCTGTACCAGCATTATTGTAGAAAGGTGTGAATTGTTTTCCCAGCAGGGGGCTCCCACCCCTCCTCTTTTCCTATCACCCTGCTCACCAGCAGCTAAACACAGAGACACGATACTCTGCACACAGAAACCCAACACTGTCCTGATTAATCAAAACCCCTTTTTACACAATGTTGCTGTCAAGAAGATCCCTCAATATTCTGGCTTTGGTTGTTTACGCTGAACCAAATAAAGTGGGCATAACGGTGCACCAGTGTGTGTTTTTACACAGCGCGTCGGCGCCCCACAACCACAGGTGTGATGAGTGACACAAAGGAGCATTGGTGTCTAGGGTGACGTATACAGAAAATATTACACGGTTGCATGAACATATGAAGTGTGGTGAACATATTCACGAGTAAGCAAAGCACATGAGTGAAAATATTTTCAACACGAGAAGATAAATTTCATATCTTTGCACCACCATGTAATGTTCTTTATATTATATGGACACATCCACAAAAAAAAAAAAGAAACACAAGTTAATCAAAAGAATTTTAATTTTGAACCGGTTCACCATTTTGACAACGAGCGTCAAGTCAGTGGGAAAACACTGGAAATGACATCATTGGAGTGAAATATTGGGAAATATGTCACTCAGATCCGCGATGTATTTGATATGAAAAACGTGAATTTTTCAACATGAGAAAATAAACTTCATATCTTCAAGCTAATGTATGATTTTCTTTTTATTATATAGACACATTCACAAACAAAAAGTACCCAGATTTATCAAAACAATTGATAAATCGATTTCCTTACAAGTGACACAGAGATTTATGTCATGGTTTTGGATCTCCATGTCCCGGATGTAGCTTGTATGAAAAATACATGCGGAGTTGTGGTAGCGAGGGCGTGGTCAAGCGTCTGTGAACAGTGAGGAGTCAGGTTGAACCAGCAGGTAACATGTCATGAGTTACACTTATGTCTAATTACTAGCTGTCTATTAACGTGTGTCTCTGTATGTCTTTCAGATGGCCAGTAACAAGAGAGAGAGCTGTGTTCCCCAATGTGTGTACAGTGTAGTAGTCACTGAAAAGTGAAAATAATAAAATAATAAAAGTGCACCTTGAATTGTAGCGCCTGTTTCCACTTCCTCATTGTCCAGACGTAAAGAGTTGTTACAGGTGTATTTCCTAGTAAAACACTTATATCCACATAATATAACACACCACACATT